>NC_143395.1:406870985-406900533 GCF_052110815.1 Crocodylus siamensis
TTCAGCTGACTTAATCAGATGTTGTAAAAGGACAGCACAGAGCAGAGTGTAAAGTGGGATGTGAGATTGGAATTCAAAAGGTGATTTGAAAACAGGAAGGTAGGGGGCAGTCCTTGTTTAAACTATGCTTAATGCAGGCTGTGGATGATTTCTTATCCTACATTTTGCTAACCTCATGGTTGCTGTTCTCAGGCAGCAAAAATTTAAAAACCTGTTTGGCAAAATTGAGGAACAAGAAATCACAAACTGAATTGTCTGGAGAACCTGAGTGTGATGCTGGAGCAGATGCTCTGAGTTGGTCGTAAGGGACCTGATAGGAAGAGCACTGCTTTTGCTTTGACTGGCAGAGATTTGAGCTGTTTATTTTAATTAGACAATAACTTCTCTTTTACAATACAGGAAAGCAATAATGTGTATTTTTGTGTGACTTGTTTTTGCTGCAATGGTAAACTACAAGACAAAAGATGCAACTAAAACAAATGCCTGAATTTATTTTTGCTGACTTTAGGATTTTAAACACGTTCCCCTGGCCTAAAGATTTTAATGGACCTTTTCCAAATGTGCTAGAAGAATAATTTGAAAACTGGACCAGAGCACAAAGGTTTTTCCTATAGTGCTGGCTATCCCACTTGTGCGGGAGGGGTGCAGCTGCCAAGGGTTGGTCCACTAGGTTTTTATTAAAGTATTTGTATCACGCAGACACTTGGGTAGGTGAACTCTCACAATGTGCTGAGTATGCATATGGTCCAAACCTTTTTTTTTTTTTAAACTGCAGAAGCATGCCTGCAGTCGCCTAGGTTCTCGTCCTAACCTTGGCTGTCAGCAGGGGTAAGCCTTTGTTGTCTAACAATTACCACCTTGGCGCAATGGCTGCTCTTTTTCGTTAGCTGCTTAGCATCCTGGCACCCTCATTTGGAAAGTAGTTACCTCATCTTTGGCTATTCACACACTCAGGACATCTACTCTTTCGAACCACCAGCTCTGACAGGAAAGCAGTACAATTTTGGGGTATACTCATGCTTAGTTTACATATCTACTCATTTCCAAGCCTCACAGTTAGACAGAGTAGATCTTGTATATGGGCCCCAAAGACAGTCTTGGGGGCTCTGCCTCAGTCCTAAGCTCAATAAGGAGATGATATAAAAAGCCCTTGGAGAAAGCTAAGGGGATGACATCTGATCAGCAGGTGGGAGACTTCCAGAAGATTGACAAATAAGTTTGGGAAAACCTTCCTGAGTAGCTGGAAAGAATGCTAAAGAAGGTATTTTCTGTTATCTCAAGTTTCTAAAATAATACACAGCATGTCAAGTCTATCGACTCTCAGTTACCTTTGCAGCCACTGGCATAGCCACACTGGTGAAGGACTGTTATCTTCAGAGGGGATGATTGCTTTTAGTGCCCTGTGATGTCACAGCCTAGAGTGGAGGGGAGAAATGATGACTGGGGCAGGGGGAGGGGCAGGCAGGGTTTTTCAGGAAAGATTTGAGCATGTGCACCTGAGATTCCCCCACCAATACCTCTAGACCAGTATCTGTGAGGGTGGCTTCCCCCTCCAGGCGCAGCCCAGCTGGGGACTGGGCAGGCCAGGGTTGGGGTTTAAACCCCTCCCTAATCATAGCCTCCTGCTAGGGCCTCACCATGCCTCTCCCCTCCAGCTCAGCATTGTGCAAGGGAAGGGAAGGCTCACCCTAGAGTCCCCTGGCTTCTAGCCCGAGCCACTGCCAGCATGTGCCTGCATGGTGAATCAAAAGTGAATGTCTCTTCACTTACAAATTGGTTCATTCTCTGCAGGTTAGACTAGCCTGCAAAGATGGACTGTCCCTAAGCGAAATGTATGAAACAACCTGAGAAAGATGAAGGCTAAATACAAGAGGCACTGCTCAATGGGCTCAGCCGAGAAGGGAGACCGAGGTTCCCATGCCAATTTTAACTCTATTCTAATGCCTCCAGACCAACTTCTCTCACTGTCCCTGCCTACTGCATCACAACAAGGCAGACGACATTGGTCCTACTTAAAACGTTGATAGTTTAGATTAACTGATGCATAAAATAAATGAAAATATTTCAGGATGGAAAGTTGTACTTTTGTTGTTCAGTGATATTTCATGGGAAGAGAGGAGCAGAGCGTGACTGGTATACTCTGGACAAACAGACTAAGTGGAAAATGATCCTAAGTCAGTGAATATCAGCTTTGTTCTTAGAATAGCTTGGTCCTCGCAACTTGTCAACAGGTGAAATAACTACTATACTTAAGCTGTGGTAAAAAGTAAATAAATAAAAGGTTTTTTTGGCATGCAACATTAAGCATGTACCTCATACTTTGAGTTGGGTGCAAAAACAGAATTTAAAAAGTGTTCCTGTTTTGTAACTGCATTAACAGGTACTTTTCCATTTATGGTATGCAAAATAGATGAGACTGCTTAAGTTCAACCTGCAAGCCATCTAAAAAAAAGGCTTGCTATAGGAGGAGGAAAAATTGTGAATGGAAGAATTCAAGACAGGGAAGAAGATGTGGTTCAGTACTCCCTTAAAGGTGAACAACGGTGGAAATTCTCTGTTTGGTCCTAATCCAATCTACTGCAAGTGTGTCCTCTGGTTCACTGTAGTTAAAGCAAAGATATATATGATACAAATGTATGGAGGTAGGCTCTATACTTCTATTCAAATGAGGTCAGACAAATTAAGCATCTTTCATACTAGGCTTTTGGAGCAGCATATACTTAGCCATATACATCAGATGCCTCAGTCCTAAGCGAACTATGGACTACTCTCTCTACACTGTGTTTGTGTGTTGGTATTTTTTGTCTTTAAAAAACAGAGCATAAATGAAAATGGCAAGTTACAATAGAGGATTTTGTATTCAAAGACCACATCAATGCAAATCTTGACTTACATTTCTACTTACAACTCTTCCTCCTTCAGTTCCATTTTTATTATGGTATTTCCCTGAAAGCAGCTGAGAGGGTTGTCTAGTTATCACATTTAATCTTTTAAGACCACTTTTCAGTTTGAGCTGTCTCGCACATTTTCATGTATGTTCTATGACTGCGGAGTCCAAGGTAAGCTCCAGTCATGGTTTGTAGAGCCAGGGCAAGACTCATCTTTTTATAGACTGGTCTAGAAGCAGTGATCCAGAAGCGCAATATATTCCCCATACGTGGCAAGGGAGCTGTGTTATACCTAAATGAGAAAGTTAGCAGTTTGTTACTTGACAATGTCAATAACACCATGTAGTAAATGTAAAGTGGCTGATAAAGTAATAGTTAAGAAAATGGTTAAAAAAGTGCCAGCTCCCGTCCCTATGTCCTCTAAAAAATGGAGTACACACTAGAATTTTAGGTAAGAGAAATGTTTTTAGCAAGTGGGAAGTAGTACTTGCTTCAAGATTAGATGCACAAATTGATCTCATCCATTTCCCACCCCTTTAACAGTTGCCATGTTTAGAAAGCATATTTTAAGCTTGATCCTGAATTGATTCAATTTTGGCAGCTTAGTCTAACCTGCAGAGAATGAACCAATCTGTAAGTGGACAGAGATTCATTTTTGATTCAGGTAATACAGCTACATGCCTGCAGTGGCTCAGGTAAGAAGCCAGGGGGATCTCGTGTGAACCTTCCTGTCACTTCCACAATGTTGAGCTGAGTGTCAGACAGGGCATGCCCAGGCCCTGTTGAAACCTCCACCCTGCCATGCGCAGTCCCCACCTGGGCTGTGCCTGGAGGGGGAAGCAACCCTCACGGATACTATTCTGAAATTGGACACATATCTGCCCTCTGCCTCAGCAGCAGCTAGCATGGGGATAGCGCAACCATGACCAGATGCTGGCTGGAGTTTGTGCTGCTGGGTTCCGTGCTGTGGGAGAAGGGGGGAACCAGGTAGATGCTACTGTCTCCTGGCTGCTGTCTCCACCTCCTTTGTAGCTAGCTGGAACCCCAGCTAGGGAGGACAGCAGTGGGGCCAGCCCACCACTCTGGAGCACACAACCCAGCCCAGGGCTGAAAAGCATGCTGGAGGGCTGTGATTTATCTTAAACTAGCGAACAGTCTGGGACAGACATTGTATAAACTGATTTGACCCAAATCAGTTAAGTCTGATACTAATTTCAACCAGGTTAATGTTACACCAGTTTCAGCCATTTTGAAACTGGTTTATGTGCACTGAACTTATGTTCTGGTACAGGTTTAAATGCGTTTCTGATCACTTAACTGGTTTATTTGCAACTTCTGTCCCTACCCTTCAGGTCCAAGCCACAAACTGATCAACCCGTTGTGTGATGGTCCTTAAGTGTTAGATCATAACAGGTATTTAAAACAGTTCTGATATTTTTTTTAAAAGGGATATCACAAGCAAAACTCATTCCACCGCAGGGCCTTGGTATAATATTTTTTTACAAACCCTTGCTCTGCAATCACACCATAGATTAATAGATGTAGGGTCGGAAGGGACCTAAGTAGATCAGCACATCCGACCCGCTGCCCTGGGTAGGAGAGAATACTCGGCTCATATGACGCCAGCTAGGTTAACTGTCAAGCCTCCTCTTAAAGACCCCCAAGGTAGAAGCCAGCACCACTTCCCATGGAAGTTGGTTCCAGATCCTAGCTGCCCAGACTGTGAAACAGTGTCTTCTAATGTCCAGCCTGAAACCTACTCTCAAACAACTTATGGCCGTTATTCCTTCTTACTCAGGGAGGTGCATGAGTGAACAGGGTCTCTCCCATTACCTACTGGTCCCCCCTGTTAAGTTTGTAGATGGCCACCAGGTCCCCTCTCAGGCTTCTCTTGTTAAGGCTAAACAGGTTCAGGTCCCGTAGCCAATTCTCATAGGGTCTGCTCTGCTGTCCACGGACCATCTTCAATCCTTTTGGCTATTAAAAAGTCCGAAGGAGCCAAGCATGCATTCCTTGAAACCCTCTAGAGAAGTGTTTCTCAATCTTTTTAGATTCAAGGCACCCCTTGGCAGGTGTCAGCTCTTAGCTTTCACTTGCACTGTTTTGCGAATCGTGTGTAGGTGGTTGTCCGCCCAGCAGTGCTGATGTTAGGTGACACCCTTAAAAGGATCTGTTTGAGAATTGCTGCTCTATATTAACATTTTCTGAAACCTGAAATCACTTACTTTAAATTCATAAGACTTACCTTGTCGCCAGGAATCCATTTAGAAATACAGCCCATGCCATGGGGTACAGAACACCCAAACCAGACCCAATTAATCCTCCTCTGACTACAGCACAAGATAAGCAGCTTGGATCACCTGGATGACAAAGACATTTCCATGTCAAGATGAAATATGACTAACTTAGGGCTGGGCAAAATACAGCCCATGGGCTGGATCTGGCCTGCCGGGCACTTCCATCTGGCCTGCAGCACCCCCCAGAGAACTGTACCCTGCCCAGCCCTTCTGCCTGTGAGGATGGGAGCAAGGAGCCCATGCATAGCTCCCAATATACCTATTGTACTTCGCTCCCATGCTCATGGGCAGAAGGGCCCAGCCTGACCAGCAGAAAATTCTGGGCCGGGCTTCTGCTGTCCCTGCTGCAGCCACCTCTTGGGAACCTGTTCCGTTTCCCCAGTTCAGCAGCAGCTAGGCAAGTGGGGGGAGTGAAGCTTCAGCTGCACCTGGGCAGAAACATGGAGCAGTGCAGAGCCCATGCCCAGAGGGATGGCAGGGGCATGAAGTTAAGCTGGGCAGGATATAAGTGTGAGGGACAGTGAGGGAGGTCTGGGACCAGCAGCAGGCAGGGAGGCTCGTACCCAGCACAGGCAGTGGTGCCTGGCAGCATGCGGCTCCAGCCATTGCTGGGGGTGGAAGTAAGGAGCACAGCCTGCCTGGCCTGCCTCTATCGCAGAGGCTCTGTGTGGTGTGCCGGCAGCTCCCACACTCGCACCAGGGGAAGCCCCATGCTGGAGCCAACTGCTTTTCCTGCTCCTGCTGTGCAGGTCCCTCGGCTCCTTGGGAGTGGAGGGAGCCCCGACCCCTGCTTCCGGGGCTTCCCTCAGTGTGAGTGCAGGAGGTGCAAGTACACTGTGCACAACCTGAGATAGGGATGGCCTGGGTAGGCTGTGCTCCTCACTCCCGTGCAGTACTGGCTAAAGCCGTACCCTGCTGGGTGCCAGCACCTCGAGCACCTGCTGCTGCTGTCAACAGCAGGGGCTGCATTCTATGGAGGGAGTGTGTGGGGGGGGGTCTCCCCACCCTCCCTCCACAACTCCTACCAACATACAGACACATCCCAAGAGATTCTATGCCCACCACACAGCCACACACCCTTCACAACCCTCCACACCCCACCATACACACATAATATATAAGAGTAAGACTTCATTTCTGAGAAAGTATGCAATCCCTTCTATGTACAGCACAAACACAAATCACAACAAATATTTTTTGCAATAAAATTAATAAATGTTATAGTTGGTGTTTGACCTTTAGTGTATCATTTGTTTTTTACTGGTTCTAAAATGCAACCTCCCTACCCCTTCCCAAAAGGAGTATTTCTGGGGGGCAAGGGGACTTCTAGTGCCAAAGCTCAGGGGTTAGAGTGTGGGATTTCCTGTCCCAATATGGTGACCAGGGGCAGGACTACTCACGCAGCCCTTGACAGCTCACCAAGACTCTTTAAGTGACCCTCCAGCCAAAATAATTGCCTGCCCCTGGTCTAATTGATATTCTAACACAAATTAAAGGGGCAGGCTGTGGTAACCATTTGCAGCATTTCAGCTGAATATTAAGTAATCTAAAAAGGAGGTTACCTCTTCTGTTGAGATGCTCTGCCATTCAGCTACCTACATGGTTTAATAAAAAGTCACTTCATTTGGATTGCTGTATCACTGCACTCTTCGTGACCTTAACATACTGAAATGCAGACAAGCATCAATTTTAAATAACCCTATAACCAAGATATTTTCAGATGGATACATTTACAAGCCGCAAGTCAGAAAAGACTTGTCCTATAAATAGTGTGACAAAACCCTAGGCTGTTAGGGTGCTCCAAGAGATGCACCCTCATCACAGTTCCTGTGATACTCTCCCAGGATCAGCCTCCTCCCAGCCACAGCCAGCTCCCTCCCACTTAGGACCTCCATTTCCCCTCTCCTCACTGGAAGCCTCCTGTCTAGCCACCCCATAAGGGTCACTGCCTGCAGCACATTCCACACAGCCTCCCCTGCCCCCAGCTTTCAGAGTAGCCACGGAATCCTTCAGAGCATTTCTGTTTGTGCATGCCTGACAGACACCCTCTTCCACTCAGCTTGAAGAATAAACTGCTTGCTTCAGGCCTTGCTTTAGCACCTCCACCCTGCCCTTCATACAATGCCAGGTTTTTAACACTTCAGGAGTTCACTGTTCTACCAAGAGCATAAACTTTTCTGGCAGAGAACTCACTGACAACTGCATGTAATTTGATGTAGGAAACATCACAACAATGACCATGATAAGACTGAGCAACAAGCTTACCTGCCAATAAAGGCCCGATAACTAAACTGTTGTAAACTCCGACTGTTGAGGATAATGGGATCAAAGCTGCTGACAATGTAGTTACTACGCCAGCCTGTGAGATATTTAGGATTCGCCTGAATGAGTGGTTTGCTATGAAGCCACATACGCCTGAACCTAGGCCAAGAAAGATTGAGCCATATTCAAAAAGTTTCCTGCGGAAAAGAGAAAAGATTATTTGTAGAGCTGTGCACTGGAAATGAAGGTTGCCTTCTTGGTCCCATTACTACAATGAACCGTTCAAGGAATAGGAGCTGGAGGACAGAATCTCATGCTTCAGAGACTACCATGACAATGGTAAGAATCAAGAATGAACAAGTTTAAGTTTATATGAAGTAAAAACAACTGGATGGGTGAATTCTGAGGAGGGGTTCTCTTCTGAAAATCAGGTACCATGGCAATAGGAGATTGTATGCATGTCAGAGTAGAGTATATGGACACACACAAGTAGTTGCAGGTAGATGGATGTGGCCCATTTGCAGACCAAGAAAGCAATTTTTGAAGAGTGAGAATCTAATCTGGTACTGGCACTTAGAGGTCTTGAAAACAGTCATCTCTATTAACTAAAGAAAAGGTGTCCCAACAATTACCTTCTAAAGGGCTGCAGGGAGGAAAAAAGAGGGTACACTCAATATCATGCTAACCCCTAGTCCAGGTGCAAAGCCCTCATACCTAAAGCTCTCTCAAAGCTTAGACTGGAATTTAATTACCCCTGACTAAACAGCAAAAGCAAACTCAGTTTGGCAATACAGGGTCTCTATATTTTGAGTCAAACTTTCATATCTATGTTAAAAGTTACATCCAACTTGTTTAACCATGGCCAATGCCTTCAGTCTTTATGTAGAACTCTACTGAAAAATGAGGTGGCATAATAAAAAAGAATGAGATAAAGTTACCAATAACTGATATTGCAACATGTACTGGGGTTTGTCTGAACAGATAAGATAAAGTCCTTGCCTCAGAGCTGACACTCTAAATAGCAGAGACAGACAGACGAAAGATTGAAGGCCACATCTTGACTTCTACTCTAAAACCAGATACAGGTAACTAGGCTTGGGGACAGTCCCATTCAATTCAGTGGGGTTATGAAAGGCAACGAGGCTTAATTTACGAATGAGAGTGTTTGCAAGGTGAAGGGATTTATTAGGTCCTGGCCCACCTTCCATCCTACCCAAAATTAGCTCTTTGCCTCTTGTTCCAACCTCTTTTGATACTGCTGGTCCAAGAGGCAGAAGTTTAGTAAACAAAAACAAGTGAAGACTGATTACAGAAGGTTGTCAGAGATTATGATAAGAGGCAAGTATTAACAAGTGTTACCAAGAATGACATTTGGTCTGAAGTAACAGGTGGTGTATTATCTATCCATCCTGGGTAACTGCTTAAGTTCCACATCCTTACCTCCAATCCTTTCTCTTGTTTCCCTACTTCTTATGTTGCAACACTAAATTGAATGTAGAACTGCCCTAGCCACTCAGCTATCCAATCAGTCTCTCTCAGAGCTCTCCTGTTCCATCTCTTCTGCTCTGTATACACAGGTGATTTTGAACCAAGGTGCTGTGGCACCTTAAGGTGCCTTGAGCAATGTTAGCACTGTTGCATAAGCGAACATGCTTCATAAGATAAACCTAGAGATTTCGAATAGGCTTTCATAGTGTTAAAACATGTTGACCTGTTGTGGGCCTTCTGAGCTTTTTGCAACAATAGAACTGCTCTATATTTTTGTTGCCAAAAAACAAGGGAAAACTGAGAGCTGGTATTTTCTGGGAGGTACCCTGAGTTTAGGAAGTTGAGAACCACTGGTATAAATGTTCATATGAGAGAGAGACACACACATACACACACAGAGAGACAGACTCTCAGTGGCTAGGGCACTTCCCTGGTATGTGGCAGTCCTGGGTTAAGGTATCTGCTCCAAATGAGACAGAGCAGGGGCCTGACCTTGGATTTCTTTCATTTTGAAAAGAAGCCAGGATCACCAAGTTATTTTGCTGTGGGTGAGGGCAAGTCTCTCAACGGAAAACTGCATCCACAAATGCACTCAGAGAAGTTTGAGCAAGCAGGCATTTTTGAAAAGAGAAAAAAGTTTCTGTCCAACTCCATTACCTGACCATCTTCAATTACCAGCTTTTGATCTATGCTGTCTGCCTAATGTTACGGATTCAGGCACAGTACAATAGCTTGGGTGGGAACAAAGGATCAGGATGGGAGGTTCCCACAGCTACTGGTGCTCTCTGTTGTTCTGATCCTGGCCACCGAGGTGTCTGGTGCCTCAAACAGGCATTGACTTCTAATGGGGACAATTTTGGAGCTTCTCTCTCAATGACCGTATGAGCTGCACGCCCACAGCCATACCAGGGCTCCTGGTCTGGGGAAAGAGGTGGGGGAACATTGCCCCTCTGCTCCCTTCTTCCAAACCAGTCCAGGATGGGAAGAGAGAGCAGCAGTACAAAGTCCCCACCCCTGGGAAAGCCTGCTGCTCCTCTCCCCTCTGGGACCGGACTGGGAGGGGTAGATGCAATCAATATGTTATTTAAGGGTGATCATATGCTTCTAAATATCTGAAAGTTTTTCAAATACAAAAGTAAGACAAGAAATCATAAAAAAGGCTTCAAAAGTACTTTGGTGGCAAAATGAGATGGGTGTATCACTTACCTATCTTTTTCTGGAATCTGTTCGAATATCTCTTGCATAACTTTCATTCTTTCATTCGTTATATCATCCACTGGAGAAGTTACTGTTGGGGGCACTCCTTGTGTCATTGTGAGGCTCTGCATCACAAAATAAAAAGACAAGTTTTAGTTAAGTAACACTGCCCCAATATAACCCCAACTAACTTGTGCAAGAACTGATAAATGTAGCAAAGAAATACTTAGCACCTCTAACATTTAGAAGTGCCACTGAGAGCTGCAGGGCTTGATCCAAAAAGTCTGTGAAATTTACAGCTACACAAGCCCCGATAAATAACCTTCCTTGGTAAGAAATATTAGTCTACAAAGGGAGGCCAAGAAAATACAAATGCACTGAGGTGCCTGGTCTCTTTTCTTTCCTTCTAGTTGACAACCTGACATTTATTTTTACCCTGAACAGAGCTGCATGTTCAGAAAGGGTGAGATAGGCTCAGATACTTCAAGGATTTTAGTCAAACCCAGTGTAAATACTGAGCAAGGCATTCCTATTGCTATCCTCTCTCTTCTGGATTGAGGAGAGAATGATCTACAGCCAGGGTGGGCCATTACTTCGGCTGGAGGGCCACTTAACGAGCAAGGGTAGCTGCAGCCCTTGACAGGTGCCTCCCCAGCCCCCACCTTGGGACCAGATATCCTGCCCCTCACCCCTGACCTTTGGCATTGGAAGCCCCTCCCCTCAGCTTCAGAAGTACTCTTTTGGGGGAGGGGGGGAGAGGGTTGCCATGTTGGAACTGGAAAACCTCCAAAATATATACTAAAAATCAAATGTCTATTATAACCTTTTTAAAAACATTATTTCAAAAATGTATTTTTGTCCTGATTTGTGTATGTTCCTGTAGTGTTTATATAGAGGTGATTGCATAATGAAGTATTACTCTCATATACTGTGGGGGAGGCGTGGGTATGGGTTTTGTTGGGGGGTGTATTTTTGGGGATGTGTGGGCATTTATGGAGTCTCTGGGGGTGGTGTGTGTGGGGGGTTGTTGGGATGGGGCCTCCCTATTAATGCCCCCCTTACACCCCCCCACTGCACAAAGCCCTTGCCACCATGGCCCACGGCAGGTGGAGCCCCCCAGGACTGCATGTGGCCAGGCTGCCAGCTCCACTGCATAGGGCTCACATGCAGAGCTCGGGTTCTCTGCCTGAGCCCTGTGCTGCCAGGAGAAGCCCCACATCATGATGAAGCTAGTGGCACAGGTCACAGGGCTCGGCAGGGGCGGTAGGGAGAGGGACCAAGCCAGCCTGGCTCCATAGCACAGAGGTCCCCGTTGTTCCCCACGACCTACACATAACAGTGAGCGGGGCTGGGCTGCTGGCTCAGTTGTGCAGAGCTCCTCTGGAGGCACACAGCTGAGGCGGACAACCCAGGAACTGCGTGGGAGCCCTGTGTAGGGCAGCCATCCTAGAGGGCATTCCAGTTTTCTGCTATTCTATCCTCTATTGATACGAAACCCAAGACCTTTAAGAGAAAATACACTATTAAAATTGGTCTCAGTAGCCCCAGGGAGGAGACTGACAGCCTGACCTGAAGCCCGGGCACGAGGGTGGCTGGCACTCGCTCCCCTTTCCAGCCCCCAAAGACAAACGATGCCCCTGCCCCATTCACACGTATGTCATTATTTAAGAGAAAAACAGAGGACGTAAAGGCATCTGGTTTCCTATTAATAGAGGACAAGTGGGTTGTTCTCTATGATGGCCACTCTAGCCCTGCATGATGGGCCCAGGCGGACCCATGTCCCTGCCGCTCCCCCCACACTGCCTGCTGCGTCTTCCCTTTACCTGCTGTTGCCACTTCTCTACCTGTGGGATTGGGGTCAAGGCCATCCCGGGGGCAAGGGTGGGTGCGCAGCATGCGCTGCCCCCGCCGGAGCGAATGGTTCTTAGCCCCATGCAAAGCCATGGATACCGTCAGTTGGTAGGCACTGCCTGCAGGCTGGATGCAATCACCTGGCAGCACATATCCAGCCCACCCCTGATCTACAGAACGGGTTTTCTCAAACTTGCAGCCCAGAGTTTTCTTCCTGTGGATGAACTGGGTATTTCTGAGGCAACCTAGTCATATTCTTTAAGCCGGCTTACTTAAAGGCAGATGGGCAAGTCCCAGCAGCTCCGCAGAGACGGCTCGCGTTGAAAACACGGGCAGCGAACAGGATCTAACTCACACGTTTAAACCTAAAATGGAACAACAAACAACCTAAGTTTCAAGGTCTGGAAAGATTTCAGTCCCACGGGGTGAAACCCAAGCCCCCGGGCCGGCATTATCGCCTGCATGGTCGGAGCTGCTGGGCAACCATCCCCACACGGTCTTCTCCAAAACCCACCAGCTTTTCTTTCTATCCTATTGCAATTAAAGGCATTGGGCGGGGGAGGGGGCAAGAATCTAGCTGGTCTCGCCTCCTCCGACCCGAGTCCTCGTCGCTCCCCGCACAGGGGCAGCTGCGGGAACGGGGAGCCAGGATCAAGCACAGGGCCAGACCACTGCACCCAGCCGACGTCCCCCGAGGCCCCTGCCGCCCCGCAGGGCACGGGCAGCGCGGACAGGAGTGACCTTTCCCCGTTACCTGTCCGGCGCCCGCAGTAGGCCCCGCCCCCGGCCGCCATCTTGCCCCGCGCCGCGCGACTCCCATTGGACACCCAACACAGCGGCCGCGGATTGGTTGCGGACAGTGTTGCTAGGGGCGGAGCAGGGTGCCTCTATGGAGACTGTGTTAAGTCTCCTGTCCCCTGCCGGGATGCTGACTGCGCCGCGGGGGCTGGCATAGCGGCCGGGAGGAAGAGGGCCTGGGGCTGCCACCTGCTCTCACCTGCCAGGGTGGTGATGTCCGCCCCCCGGGCGCGGGTTGGGCTGGGGCGGCGCTTGTCTCTGGGGGCTGGGGAAGGGGGCGAGAGCGGCTGGGCTCCAGGTCGGGCTGTCCACCCCCCTCAACCCGCCCTCCGGGGGCCACTGAGAGCAACTGTAGTAACGTATTTTAAGAAAAGGGGAGGGAAAAAAGATTTTAATTGGATATTTTAAGTAAAAGGGGTAAAATGATTTTAATAGGATGTTTTAAGGAAAAGGGAAAAAAATTTTAAGGGCATATTGTAAGAAAACGGAACAAAAGAAATCTCCCAGCAGAGGTTCAGTCAGAGTTGGCAACCCTGGCTTTGACTTGCCCTTGTGCCGAACGGGACGTGTTTACGATTGAGCAGGTCTAATTTAAGTTTAGGCTTTATTTAAAAAAAACGAAAAGAAAAGAAAGCTTTTATCCCACAATCCCACTTAAGTTTTTTTGATTTAGTCATAAATGTGCAGAGCACAGATGAAAACTAATTTTAAGCCTGTAAAATGGTTTAGTATGCAAAATAGCTGGCAGTTATTTATGTGGCAACCTTGATGGAGGACTATAATCCCTTGATGATGTCTGTTTAATTCTTAGTGTTGTGCTGTAAAAACATCCTGCTCCATTCTGGATGTGGTGTACTGTTCTTGCGCACAACTGTTGAGTCAAGGGTGCATCAGTTTGTAAATTTGAGCCGTGGCTCTGAATTAGATTATTTTTATATGGGCATTTTTCTGAATTGAATATTTATTTAGCTCCTGACACAAACTCGATGCAGGATTTATGAGACAAAATTTGCATGGCTTATGTTATGCATGGAGTGAAACACATAGTTCCTTCTCATCTTATCTAGGATTTTTTTTGTTTCAAGAGAACATACCTTAAATTTAACGTTTTTAATGCGTCTAATTTCTGTTACACAATTGTAGGGGCATATGTTTTAACAGTTTTTAAATATGCTGTCCATAAACCAAAATGGCTCCCTTGAAACAATTGGGCTCTCATATCAATTAAAATGTCAGATTTGCCAGTGTGAACATACTTACCTTGAAGTATTAAACACTAGAGGTAAGGGGCAATTTGGACAACGTGAAGAGATTCATCTGTTTGCAGCCAGTGAAAACAATTATAAATTAATGCAGTCTGAATAAGAAAGCAACACTTTATAGGTTTAGAATAAGACCTGTTGTAGTGTGGTTATATTATAAGACCCAGAATAAGACCTGTTATAGTGTAGTTAATGTTAATTCATATTAAAATGGGCCTGGTGTACCCTCTTTATAGTTTCATAGTTGGTTGTGTCGGAGGGGATCTGAGCAGATCATCAAGTCTGACCCCCTGCCATGGCAGGAAAGAATGCTGGAGTCAAATGACCCCGGCTAGGTAATTATCCGGCCTCCTTTTGAAGACCCCCCAGGGTAGGAGCTAGCACCACTTCCCTTGGAAGTTGGTTCCAGATCCTAGCCGCTCTGTGACTGTTAAGTAGCGCCTCCTGATGTCTAGCCTGACCCTACTCTCAATCAACTTGTGGCCGTTATTCCTAGTTACTCTGGGTAGTGCTCAGGGGAACAGGGCCTCTCTCATTCCTTGCTGTTCCCTCCGGTAAGTTTATAGATGGTCACCAGATCCCCTCTCAGTCTTCTCTTGTGGAGGCTGAACAGGTTCAGGTCCCGTAGTCTCTCCTCGTAGGGCCTGCCCTGCTGCCCCCAATCATACAGGTGGCCCTTCTCTGGACTCTCTTGGTGCTGGCCAAGATGGGATGAATTTTATGGTGATAATGCAGGGTGCTTCTTGTGTTTTGCATGTCATCAGTGGAAAACAAGGGGAACTAGAGTGCTTTCTAAACCTTAGATAAAAAAAATTTAAACCTGGTGTCTTAATAGTTGGGGACTAATAATCTGTAACCTGGTTATGAATGCCAGCTCCTATGGAATTCACCAGGAGCTACATGTAAGAACATACAAATTCCTGTACAAGGTCAGTTCAGAGGTCCATCTTGCTCAGGACCCTGTCTGCAACAGTGGCAAGTAGCTCCACAAAAGACAGCATAAGAAACAGGATATGCGTAGAGTGATAACCTTCCGTCTACCAGGACTCAGGAGTCATAGGGTTTATGTTCCATCCCTTGTGTTTAATAGCCTCAGATAGACGTATCGCTAAAATTGTCTGGTCCCTTTTTGAACCTGATTATTGTGTTGATCTTCATAATGTGCTATGGCAGTGAGCTCCAGAAGTTTGTAGGATCATAGGAAAGTAGGGCTGGAAGGGACCTATTGAATCCTCTAGTTCAGGTGCCTGCTCAAGGCAGGATCATCCCTGACTTCACTAGATAAAGTGTCTGTCCAACCTGCTCTTGAAAGTTTCTGAGGATGGAGATCCAACAGTTTTTCTAGGTAGTCTCTTCCAGTGCTTGTGTCAAGAACCACCCTGCACCCCCCCTCCCCAAAAAAACAAAAGCCCTTCCTTTTGTTTGTTTTAACCCTGCTGCCTGACCATTTCATTGGATGGGCTCATAGATCTTTTGTGTGCTTCACACCTTTGACAGTTAGGCTACTTTGATATGTAAATATGGTGTTAGATGTCTGTTAGCTTTTGGCACTAGTGAGGTTAAAACATGTTGGCATTTTTAATTGTGTGAATGCTCTGTGTAGCCTAGTGAGGGAATCTAGTAAATGTAGAAAAGATAGGGTTTTGTGCTTCTGTTTCATTTGTTACGAAATGCTGATGCCACATTGTTAACATCTACAGTTTTGCTATCCTTTCATTGCTCATACATTGTAGAATGTCTTTTGCCAAATATGCAGCCACAAGCCCCATTTTTCACTTCAGGTTATACTGAATCCAACTGTGACTTCCTGCAGTGAAATTGACTGGCAGCAATGCAGAGCCACTGGTTAGGATATGAGCTTGTGACCGCAAAAAGAACAATTTTAGTTTTATGTGGGTTAAGGAAATGTGCGGGAGCAATTCTTTATCTTAAACTTTTAAGACTCTCACCAAAAACAGAAGCTTAAAGTTGGGGTTGCTGTCATGACTCTAATATTTTCCAATCCTATAGGCTTCTCAGGATGAGAAACTATTACTGCAATCAGTGAGAGAGATTTATATTTAAAAAAATAGCAGAAGCAGACATAACTAGGCAACTTTCATTTTTTTTCACATTCCTGAAGTGTAGACCTTAAGAGCAACACTAAAAGTCATGAGAGTTGACAACACTGAAATTTAGGGTTTGGAGTATGTCACGGAGGCACTGGGGTGCTCCATGCCTGAGATGAAGAAGAGGTGAGCTGCCAGTCACCAGGGCAGCTCAGGTGAGGGTTGTCAGAGCTGCCAATCATCAGGGCAGGGCAGCTGTGGGTTGCCAGGCCAACCAGCCGGTCAGGTGACCGGAAGGGGGCAGGGCCGGGCCCTTTATAACAACTGAGGCCTGGTCCCAGGAGCAGTTCCCTTCTGGCAGCTGCAGGAGTAGGAGCTCTGTGGCAGAGCTGAGTAGCCTGGGTGGGTGGTTGCAGCCTCACCACTGACCGGCTGTGATGATGCTGGGAACAAGAACACCTTGAAGGGAGGTAGGATTGAGAGCCCTGATGGGGGCTTGGTGTTTATGTGTTATGAGCAGGAGGCTCTGTTGTTTATGTTGTGGCCAGGTGGCTTAAGTTTGGTTACAGTTTACACCGGAGGACCGGGTGAGGCTGTAGGGGAGTGAGGAGGCCTCACGGGCATGCCCCAGCAGCCTGGGGGTTCCCGGTGCCCATTAGGGGCACAGTGCCACAGCGGGCATAGCATAAGGAGTGCCAGGAGGGCGCTCGCTGAGTGGGGGTTGTAGCCCCAGCCGCGAGAGGCGCGGCACAGGCCCCAGAGTGGGGCGGCGGGCGCGAGAGGCGCGGCACAGGCCCCAGAGTGGGGCGGGCTCTGATTGATAAAGACCCAGTAGGGTCGGGGAGGCCAGGTAAGGCTCCGGCCGCCTGAGCCCAACTCGATATTTACCAGTAGCAGGACATTGGAGTGAATAGTAGGAGCTAGGGCGGCGGCGACGCGCCAGGCCCAAGGGGTGCCGGGAACAGGGCGGCGGCGACGCGCCAGGCCCAAGGGGTGCCGGTGGTAGCAGGACAGCGGAGAGACAGGCCCGGGGCGCCGGTAACAGGCTGGTGGGTAGGAGCCCGGCCCAGGGGGCGCCAGGCGGGCGACGAGCCCAGCGTGCCAGGGAGAGAGCACCTAAGGGGCAGGGGACTGTACAACGTCCCACAAAACAGCTGCGAGGCTTGGAGCGTGCTAAAGGGGAGGTTTGGAGGCACGCACACCCCTTAAGGGAGGGGCGCACAGAGGTGCCCCATTTGGAGTAGGGGCCAGAACACATGCTGTTCACTAGAGGAATAAAGGCAGCCTCCCATTTAACCTATTAAACAGCAAAGTCGTGGCAGGCGAGGATTCGAGGGTGTCTAGTCCACCCTAACGTGACGGTAGGGGGCGCTAGGGAGTTCACGGCCGCTCCTAGGCCCCACTCCCTCACAGAATATTTTGTGAGAAGGAAGGCTTTTGATGTCAGCATGAATCTCTTTGCTGCTGCTACTGCTGTCTTTGCTGTTAGAGTGCAATTCCTTCTAATCACATTTGTTAGTGGAGCTCCATGGAGTCCAGGAAAAGTGGAACCAAGACCATTTTAGACTTTGTAGGTAATAACCACTACCTTTTTCCACCCAGTAATGAATTGGTGTGGGGGACGCAGGACTGAGAATAGGTGCTAAGTGCTCTTTTTACTCCATTTGGTTTATCCAAAAGCTACATGGTCTCCTTTTGCATTAACTGAAGGTACAACATGACCACCGTATTTTATCCTCTACTGTGCGTTGCACTAATCTTACTTGCAGAAACAAAGGCATGACTTTAACTGCAGATTGCACCCCAGAAAAATCATGGTGGACCTTCAGATTCAATTGGACATGATTAAAATATACTACTTACTTCCTATTCTCATTTGGAACCCAGAATTTTATGCTTTAAGTTGGAGTGCTGTGGACTTATTTCAAAGATCCTTGTTAGAGGGAAAACTCAAATAAATCTGAAAAAATGTAAAAACATTGTATTATTCTGGGATTAAATAAAGGCCATTTCAGTTCACTCACTCTATTTATTTTTATTTCTTCACAAGGCCATTGGTCATCAGTTTTGCATAACCTAATTTCACACCACTGGTTTTGACAAGAAATAATGCTCCCAGGTGCCAGTTTGGAAATGTCCTATCTCAGATATTCTGTGTCTTTGCATAAGCTTTGGATTGCTGGCCTCCCTGTGGCCCCCAGTCTTTACCATTTTTATCCTAATTTTAATCTATTATTCTTTTTAAAGAGAAATTAACAAAATGCTTCTTCAGTAATTCATGTGTCAGTTGTGGTATTCGCTGTGGTAATTATCATCCATCAGTATCTACTTTCCTCTCTGTGGCTTACAAGGTTTAAGTTATAAGCTTTTAAAGAGCAGGTCTGCTTAGTGTTTCATTTGACTGTTAAGTTGTACACTTATAAATTACATTTATGCGCTACATTGATGCATCACATCCATACTAACTTGATTTGGGATTTCTAGATTGCATTTGTTATCCTATCTTCGTATTTGGCTTGCACATCTAATATCACACCCTATGGGTGTTTACATATGTACTCGTCGAACAAGCTTTAGTTAAAGTGCCCCTGCTGCCAGAGCAATTTTACACATGTAAGCACTGCAGTGCTGGGAGCTTTGAAAAGTGCCCGACGCTGTGACACTTACAGTTGTATAAGTGGGGAGGTTCACAGATGTTTGGATTGGAAGGGACTGACCAGATAATTGAGTCTGACCCCCTGCCCTAGGCAGGAAAGAGTGCTGGGGTCAGATGACCCCAGCCAGGCACATGTCCTCTTCCTCTTAAGGACCCTCAAGGTAGGGTAGAGCACCATTTCCCTTGGATGCCCATTCCAGATTCTGTTTACCCTTACCGTGAAGAAGTTCTTCCAGATGTCTAACCTAAATCTGCTTTCCGTCAGTTTGTGGCCATTGTTCCTAGTTACTCCAAGGTGTGCCCTGGACTCCAAGGTGTGCCCTGGTAAACAGAGTATTTCTTATTCCTTGCTGCCCACCTTTCCCTGCTCCTTATGAATTTGTAGACAGCCACAAGATCACCTCTCAGCCTTCCCTTGCACAGGCTGAAGAGATCCAGGGCCCTTAGTCTCTCCTCGTAGGGCTTTGCCTGCAGGCCCCAAACTGTCTGAGTGGCCCGAGAGAGACATGAAGACCATCACATCTCAGGATGCCCCCTTCATGGAAGTGCAGATTGTGGTCAAAGAAGCGAAAACCCACATGATGACGTGAACTCCAGAGCCGCAGGTTGACTTCTTTGATGCAGGTGTTGTGATGGTGACCATGACTGCTGACCAGGAGGATCGACAGGAAGACGTTCCGGGTAATGTGGGGCCCCTGCAAGACGCACTAAGAAATTTGGTCATCTCACCAGATGACAAAGCTAACCTATTTAACGATTTCTTTGCCTCTGTTTTTCTGAGCAGGGACCGGAACAGCCACCCCACCTCTGGGCCCCCCTTAGATCTCAGGGGAGGCACACCTAGGCCAAGGGTAGTGAGGAACTAGTTAGGGAACTTCTGGAGGGACTGGATGTATTCAAATCAGCTGGTCCAGACGATCTCCACCCTAGAGTACTGAGGGAATTAGCTGAGGTCATTGTGGGACCCCTGGCACGGCTTTATGAGCACTCCTGGTGCTCTGGTGTGGTGCCAGAAGACTGGAGGAGGGCCAGTGTGGTTTCCATCTTCAAAAAGGGGAGGAAGGAGGACCTGGGAAACCATAGGCCAGTTAGTTTTACCTCAATCCTAGGTAAGCTTTTTGAGAGAATTACTCTGGCCCATGTTCATGAGGGGCCAGCAGGGGAGATTATGCTTGGGGGCAACAAGCACAGGTTCATTAGAGGCAGGTCCTGTCAGACCAACCTGGTGGCCTTCTACGACTAGATCACCAGATCCTTAGATGCAGGGGTAGCAGTGGACAGTCTTCCTAGACTTTTGGAAGGCCTTCAACACTGTCTCTTACCCCGTTCTCATTAAGAAACTAGGAGACTGCGGTGTTTCATAGTTTCTAGGGTTGGAAGGGACTTGAGTAGATCATCTAGTCTGACCCCCTGCCATGGCAGGAAAGAGTGCTGGGGTCATATGACCCCAGCAAGATGTTCATCTAACCTCCTCTTAAACACTCCCAGGGTAGGCGCCAGCACGACTTCTCTTGGAAGTTGGTTCCAGACCCCAGCCGCCCTGTGAAGTAGCGCCTCCTGATTGTGGCGGAGTGCCGGACTAGCGGTTCCGGCACCGCTTAGGGGAGCCGTGGGCTTTGTGGAGCTGTGCGAGCGCGTGGCTTGTGGGGCGGGATTGAGGTAGCTTTATAGCTGCCCTCGGGGGTTCGCCGAGTTGGCATAAGTAGACGACTTAGAGGTAAGTTGTTAGTGTCTCTTAATCTATAGGGTGTCCGTTGGTTCACAAGGTTCCAGAGCCAGCCCTTGCGTTCCAACAGTGGAGCTAGTCCAAAGCTAGGTGCGGCTGCCGACTCCTTAAGTCCTAGAACTGGTCAACGGCTCATTGATATGGATTGTTAGTAGTAGAAGTTATTACAGAGTAGATATAGAGTAAAAATAAAAAGATTTTATTCACTCACCTGGCCTCGCCCTCTTACGAGTAAGAGGGGAGGCCGGTTGGAACGAAGCTGCAGTAAATACAAGTATAGTGAGCGTAGGTATGCTGTCTAAGCTACGATGAGAGGCAGTCGAGAAGTGGAGTTTCTGATGTTTCTTCAGTTACAGTATGCTGGATACTAAAGGGGTCTGTTGGTTCACGAGGTTCCAGAGCCAGCCTCCGTGCTCCAACACCGAAACTAATTCAATGCTAGGCTCGGCTGCCGGCTCCGTAGTCCCAGAACTGGTCAACAGCTCATGAATGGGATATTCTATAGGGTGTCCGTTGGTTCACGAGGTTCCAGAGCCAGCCCTTGGTGTTCCAACAGTGGAGCTAGTTCAAAGCTAGGTGCGGCTGCCAGCTCCTTAAGTCCCAGAACTGGTCAACGGCTCATGAATGGGATATACAATGCAATACTGTAACACGGTGAATCGTCAGTTGTCGGATTTTCAAGGCCTTTGTCTTTGCTGGGGTACGCCCAGGCGGGGAGGCTAGGAACTGGTCTGTAGGATGATCAGACCTACAGAGTTTTCCAGTCGTCGTCTCTGTTGCTTCCTGCTTTTTTGCCTCTCTTAGATGTTTGTTGGACTGCCTCTATGACACTAACTACGATATAAGCTATGCATACAGAGAGAGGATAATTTCTTTTACATATTAGTTACTAGCCAGATTCTCTGACACTTTTTAGATAAGAGGTAAAAGTTACAGAGTACAGGTGTGTGGCCTACTGCCAATAGAGTAGTACCAGGCACTTGTTTAGACTAACAGTAAAAATTGCAAGGCAGGGAAAAGCGGTACCAGGCGCTTGCTTTGGTTCACAGTAAAGGCCTCAAGGTTACATAAATGTGAGAGTGCCGCACGGCAGTTACATAGAAAAGAAAAGAAATATAATTGAATTTTATATTCAAATATAATTGAATTGGTAATAAAATTGAAATAATATAAAACAGTTACATGCTTAATAATGTAGAACAGTTACACTGATATCTAGCCTAAATCTACCCTCTACCAGCTTGTGACTTATTCCTGGTCACTCCTGGCAGTGCTTGGGGGAACAGGGACTTCCCCAGTGCCTGCTGATTCCCCCCCGACTAGTCTGTAACAGGCCACTAGATCCCCCTCGGCCTTCTCTTGTGGAGGCTGAACAAGTTCAAGTCCTGTAGCCTCTCATAAGGCCTGCCCTGCTGCCCCCTGATCATACGAGTGGCCCGCCTCTGGACCCTCTCCATGTTGTCCACATCCCTCTTGAAGTGCGGCACCCAGAACTGGACGCAGTACTCCAGCTGCGGCCTGACCAGTGCTGCATAGAGGGGGAGGGTCACCTCCTTGGACCTGCTCGAGATGCATCTGTGGATGCATGATAAGGTACGATTGGCCTTCCTAACTGCTTTCCCACACTGCCGACCCATGTTCATCCTGGAGTCAATGATGACTCCAAGATCCTTTTCTGCCTCTGTACTGACAAGAAGGGAGTTCCCCAGCCTGTAGCTATGGTGCTGGTTCTTCCTCCCCAGGTGCATCACTTTGCACTTGTTAGTGTTGAATCCCATCCTGTTCTCATCCACCAACCCTTGTAGCCTGTAGCCTATTGCTCCCTTCTAGCGTGCCCACATACCCCCACATCTTAGTGTCATCAGCAAATTTGAACAGGGTGCTTTTTACCCTCTTGTCCAAGTCGCTGATGAAGATGTTGAACAGTGCGGGCCCGAGGACTGAGCCCTGCGGAATCCCACTCTCCACATCCCTCCAAGCTGAAAATGTCCCATCCACCACCACTCTGGGTGTGGCCTTCCAGAGAGCTGGTGACCCAATTGATTGTGTGGGTGTTGACATCAGGTTCCCCAGTTTCTTAATAAGAACAGGGTAAGAGACAGTGTCGAAGCCCTTCTGAAAGTCCAGGAAGACTCTGTCCACTGCTACCCCTGCATCTAATGATTTGGTTATCTGATCATAGAAGGCCACCAGGTTGGTCTGACAGGACCTGCCACTGATGAACCTGTGTTGGTTGCCCCTAAGCATGAAATCCCCTGCTGGCCCCTCATGGATGTGTGCCAGCATAATTTTCTCGAACAGCTTGCCTAGGATTGAAGTAAGACTAACTGGCCTATAGTTTCCCGGGTCCTCCTTCTTCCCCTTTTTGAAGATGGGAACCACACTGGCCCTCTTCCAGTCCTCTGGCACCACACCAGGGCACCACGAGTGCTCGTAAAGCCATGCCAGGCGTCCTGCAATGACCTCAGCCAATTCCTTTAGTACTCTAGGGTGGAGATTGTCCGGATTGGCTGACTTGAATACATCCAGTCCCTCCAGAAGCTCCTTAACTAGTTCCTCACTAACCCTTGGCCCAGGTGCGCCTCCCCTGGGGCCTGAGGGGGGCCCAGCAGGGGGGTGGCCGTTCTGGTCCCTGCTTAGGAAGATGGAGGCAAAGAAATCGTTAAATATGTTGGCTTTATTGTCTGGTGTGATGACCAAATTTCCTAATGTGTCCTGCAGGGGCCCCACATTACCCGGAACCTTCTTTTTACCCCCTATGTATTTAAAGAAGGACTTCTTATTGTCCTTAATCCGGGAAGCTAATCCCAGTTCCATCTCTGCCTTGGCCTTCCTGACTGCACCCCTACATCCCTGAGCAACTGCAGTATAGTCATCCCTGGTGATGTCCCCTCCTTTCCATTGGGTGTATGCCTTTTAGCTAGGAGACATTCCCAGGTGCTTTTGGTGAGCCATGGGGGCTTGTGTGCCCTCCTGCTCCCTTTGGCCCTCGTTGGGATTACTTCTCTTTGGGCTTGGAGGATCGTCTCCTTGAGGAACGACCACTCTCCTTGGACACCTGGAGTCAAATGGGTCGCCAACTGGCTGGACGGCGGCACCCAGAGAGTGGTGGTGGATGGGTCATTTTCAATCTGAAGGAATGTGGGCAGTGGGGTCCTGCAGGGCTCGGTCCTCGGGCCCGCACTATTCAACATCTTCATTGGTGACTTGGACGAAGGGGTAAAAAGCACCCTGTTCAAATCTGCTGATGACACTAAGATGTGGGGAGATGTGGGCACGCTAGAAGGAAGGAATAGGCTACAATCAGACCTAGACGGGTTACAGTGGTAGGCGGATGAGAATAGGAGGGGATTCAACACTGACAAGTGCAAAGTGATGCACCTGGGGAGGAACAACCGGCACCATACCTACAGGCTGGGGAACTCCCTTCTCGTCAGTGCAGAGGCAGAAAAGGATCTTGGAGTCGTCACTGGGCCGGCAGTGTGGGGATGCAGTTAGGAAGGCCAACCGTACTTCACATTTCCTGGACCATCGTGGCTACAGCATCACTTCAACACTACTGTAAGCAGAACTATTTCATACTTAAACTTGGTTTGGGAAGCCTAGCGACCTGGGCTCTGACTTTAGCCTTTAGCTCTACTCTAACTTTAGTTTCTTGTATAAACTTAGGTATGCCACCATATATGTCTCCGTTTCCTCATCTGAAAAATAGGGGGAAATGTTGTTACAGTATAGCAGTCTTGCCATGTCTCATGATTTTTGGCACTGTTCTTAAAGTCTAAGCTTCAGGAATGTGAAAAAATGTAGCTATTTCTTTTATACATATACATATACATATACAAGAAAGAGCAAAGTTGTTCACGTTCCCAAAGCGTAGACTTTATAAGAACACCAATAATCATGAGAGTTGGCAACACTGGTATAGTCCTCAAACCAGGGCTGGGGCTGATGGTAACTGGGAAGTGGTTGTGATGGTACCATGAGGAAGCAGAAACATTTGGAAGAATTGGACGTGACGGCCATTATTCTCTTGGATAGCTATTGCAGTACACATCTCCGGTGTTTTATGTGTTCCCATAGTGCTAGTGTGGAGCAGTGGCTTTGGTCTCAAATTGCATGGTAATGAGCCCCTAAGGATATACAAGGTGCAGAGACTCTTGCATTTTTATGCACAGCTAGGCACAATTTCATCTGTATGTCATTGTCATGCAGCATGACAAATCTATTTATAAAATGAATAGTTACTGTAGTTGCAGAGAAAAGTAAAAAAACATGACCTGAGCGTACCCCAAAGATTCAAAACCCATGGAGCAAATATAAGCGAGCCAGATTTTATTATTTTTAATATAATGATTTTTGAACCAATCGGGACAACTTTATGCATTCCTTTTTTTTTTTTTTTTTTTTTTTTTTGGAGCTTGATGCATGATTTTTAAAACCGTGGCACTGGGAATACCAAACTGCAGATCTGTCCAGATGTCTTAATATATGGGAAGGCACAGCTAGGGTATCTCCATAAACTCTGTTCCCATCTTGGCACTTTGCCATAACTATATGAGTATGACTCCAAATGCTTTAGCATTTGTAATCCTGAAATAAACTCATTTGAACTATGTCTTGACACTTACAGGGTCTGTCAATGGTGCCCTCAAACATATATTGAGAGGTGACTTCTCTAACCAGAATGACTTTAGTCATATCCGTGTAATGCTGAATGTAGGCTGATTTGACCAACTGTGCCAACTATCCTGCCCAAGAGGGATGCAGCGGCAGTTCTTTTAATTCAAGGCTAGCATGTGTGAAACTACATAGCATTCCAGGAAGCAGACCTCCCCAGTGTGCTAAGTTTGTGGTCTAGACATGTACTTTACATTTTTTTTTTTCTCCTCTCAAACTCATTTTTTACCATTATTCATCTTATCCTGACTAAGAGCAGCTTGTGGCCTCAGTCCCATTAAGATTGAGGAAGATAGATGCTCTTTTCAAAAAGGCCACCTGGCTTTGGATAAATTATTACCTCAATCCCACAGGAAACAATGAAGTATTTCAGCCTTTTAGGAAAAAAGCATTGTATGTGCCGCCCCTTCCCCCCCCCCGTATTAACCGCGGCTCCATCCCACACCCTACCCCGTCTATGCAGCATCTGCCTCCGTCCCAGCCTCACTCCCTCTGTCACTGTGGGCCTTGATCTGCCCCGCAAATCTCTTCCCTCCCCACTCACCTCTTTCCCTCACAACAGACTTACCAGCCAGACACTGCTCTTTATGCTGTGGGGCCACATATTGGCAATCAAATTGGTATTGGCTGATATGTCTCATTAGAAACTGGCCATCTGTATCAGCCCAAAAAATATTTATCTGTGCACCCCTAATTTTTGATCTCTATGGAACATTCATGATCATTTCGTGTTTGAGAAGTTTGAAAGGTATCAGTAAGCTACGTGTCTCCAAGGTGACAGATGCAATAACGGAAGATAAAAGTTTACCGTTATCCATAAGCAAACCTGCTGAGGCATGTAGTTAAAATGTAAGGCAAGCTTATCAATGTGCTTGCCAGTAAATTAACAAACCTGTCTTGAATTCAACACTAATTGACCTGTTAGGAAGGAATCTGAAATTGTCTTGTGACCTAACTTTCAGGATAGTAGAGGAAGATGTCATATTGAATGCAATAGCTTGAATTCTTGTAATAAATACCCATTAGCCAGTTTAGAAAAAAGGCAAGGTTCATCTTCTTATCTAGGCCATTGCTTGTTTTGCCTGGCCTTGCAGCAAATGTGCTGAAAGTCTTGGTTCTTGGATTTTATCTCTAGAGGCCTTTAACAAAATTAACCTAAAAATGACTCTTAAGCAAGCATTCTGAGAGATCAAACCTTAACGGCGTTCAAAAGGGGGTTGGGAAAGAGAGGTCACTGCAGTGGTGTGGAAAATATCCCAAAGAAACTGAATAGTCAACAGACAAATTCTGTTGCAGAAGACAAACAAAAAGTCCAGCAGAAATCTGTTAAGTAAGATCCAAGCCCAAATTTGGGAATAGTGACAGGTTTGAGTAGGAGGGGCCCAGGATGGCAACTCGCCCAATAAAAACTGTAACCTACAGTCCCAATTTGGAGGTAACCTTACTTGCAGAACACTGAAAGAATAATCGCAAGTGTAGGCTGGATCAGACTGATCACCTGAACCACCCTCTCCATGAACAAAAACTCCCGTTCAGGCTGAAGCCACGGAGTGCCCGAGTGGGACTGAAGGAAGGGGACTTGTTCCTATCACTGCTGAGACCAACCCTAAAACCATAACTAAAGAATGAAAGTATATCTGGGGATTTGGTTTCTGGGAACTCTAGGATTGTAAGTATACCATATGAAATAACCTTTACTTGCAATTTATAGTTGTTCTTGTAATACTAATTCTTACAGTATTGTCTGGGAAGTATTTTTTTTTTTAAAGCTAAGCAGTGTTATATGTGTAGCAAGGAATTTTTAAAATAAATTCGTACGACACAATTTTAGTGTGCAATCATTGTGAAATTGTACAATCAACCAAATACTCCCCCACCCAGGCACATCAAATGAATCAGTAAATTGTGTGGGATCTTTCTCTATTACATAACCCATTAGAGACAGAACATGCTTCCAATGTCAACTGATACTTGCTTTTGCTCAAACTGATGCAAACAGAAGTTTTGTCAGTAAGTAACCTTTCATTTAAATACATCTTTAAAGTCCCTATCATAGTTTTCACGGAATGTAAATAATATTTATGTTAAATCATCCCTCCTTTTGAAACGAATTATCCACATATAGGACTATCAACATCATTTTGATCAGTCTCAAATCAGTTCATGTTTGACAGTAAATCAAAATACAGCATTTTCTTCCCTCTTGTTTCTACTTCTAATTTTTTCCTCTGTTGCAACCTTGCCCATGCAAGACACTTTCACAGCCTCCATCATGTCCCTATACCACTCTCATGCAGGCCTCAGTCCAAGTTGCTTTTCTGTTTATGAAACTCCACTCTCTTAGCCCATCATATCTCCATCTACTCTGTCATATCCCTGCTGATAAAACAGCTCTTCAGGTAAACTTATAACCCCAGGTTGCACACTTGCATCTGCTCCTCTTACCCCAAATCTTTTTCAGCAGGTTATATTCTTCCTTGTCCATTGCTAGTACACTAGGTAGAGTTATAGTCCTCTCTAGTTCCCACCCCCACTCACATGATTAGACCCATGTGACTTCTCCCTCCAAATGTTTTGCCTTTGTTGTTCCCATTATTTCTTTATCCTCCTCACTGCCCCTCCCCACCCCACACCCCACCATGCCTACACTCCTCAAGGTTGTATCTTGTAGGAATTTGCATGAGCATGTCAGTGATTCAGCTGAAGTTCATTTATTCCATCCAAAGGCCAGCACCAGTCACTCTGAACATTCTAACTCCTGTAGCAAAACAGCAACGGGATATGAGCTGGCAATGCTTACTAATGACAGCACCCACACAGTGAAACAGTTATAAGCATTGATCAGGGACTTACAGTAAGGCTCACCCTGGCAATGGAGTGAGCCCTACCATGGCTCTAACTCTATTTCATTGGCACTGGCAAAGGACCCATTTCTCTGGTCTTATTTTTACCATTCCCTCCCCGCAAATTTCTCACTATATCACCTTCTCCTGACTTCCAGAGACTCAACAGATCTAGCCCCAAACTTCTGCATACACCTTACATTTTTCCTAAAAGAACGAAACCTCAGCCTTTCGCTGTTCATCCTTGGTTCAGTTTTGGCAGGTTTCCTGGTCTCTGCCACATTTCTTACTTTGTTTAACCTATCTATAGTTCTTCGTCTAAACCTCTGCATGTGGCCACATGGGCACTTAAAAAAATCTCCCTCTCCTTGTGTGTCTGTGCTTAAACCAGGAATCCCTGGAAGATGGTCATGCTTGTACCTGATACAACACCCCGTTACCTGTTCCATAACATCAGTACACTACAACATTCCTACAGTCGTCTAGCTGGATTGTTAATGCTTGCACAGGCAAGGCCTATATCTTTCCAAACAGGGCAGAGGAAAGCAGGAGCTGCGGAGTGACTGGAGTTTGATTCAGCCCCTGAAAAGAGAGAGAGAGAAAAGAACCTAACTGGTAAGGAAGTATTTTCTATCCTTCTTCCTATGCTCAATCAATTTGCTCCATCTTGGTTTCCCCCACATACCACACAAATCAGACACCTTAAATGTGGTCCTCTCCTTCCTTCCCCTCAAAACCATTGCCATTTTGGCAGGAGCTAGGGAGAGCAGAAACAATAATCAGTAATTACAACCTCCTTTACTTAGATGTGACCACTTTCAGGTTGATCCTTCCCACCATATAGTGCTGGCCTTTGAAGAAGCAGGTACCTTGCCTGGGTTTGTCTTCTACTTGCCTACTTCCCTCTGCCCCCCCAACCTCATTCCTCTGCCCTATGCCCTCTTCTTGCTTACTCATCCTACTTCTATCCCCAGCCTAAAGACAGAGTAAATCATGTTGTTAGCACTTGCTGATTATTAACATGATGCCTATTCTTATATCACCTTTATTCATCTATCCACTGTGATCACCTGTCAGAAAAGATTGGAAACTTTTTAGAGCTTATGCTGTTCTTTTCATACTTGCATGCAGTGATCAGCATGATTGAGCCCCAGTCCTGGTTTGAGGACTATACCAGTGTTGCCAACTCTCATGATTATTGGCGTTGTTCTAAAGTCTACGCTTCGGGAATGTGAACAACTTAGCTTTTGCTTTTATATGTATGTATAAAACAAAGCTACATTTTTTACATTCCTGAAGCTTAGACTTTGAGAACAGTGCCAAAAATCATGAGATGGCAAGACTGCTATACTGTAACATTTCCCCCTATTTTTCAGGTGAGGAAACGGCGGCACATATGGTAGCATACCTAAATTTATACAAGAGACTAGAGTAGAGCTAAAGGCTAAAGTTAGAGCCCAGGTTGCTAGGCTTCCCAAACCAAGTCTAAGTATGAAATAGTTCTGCTTGCAGTAGTGTTGAAGTGATACTGTAGCCATGATGGTCCAGGAAATGT